>NW_026057580.1:54628660-54638438 GCF_023721935.1 Panthera uncia | reverse complement strand
CCTTCCTTCCTCCCTCCCTCCCTCCCTTCCTTCCTTCCTTCCTTCCTTCCTTCCTTCCTTTTTTCCTTCCCTCTCTCTCCCTCCCTCCCTTCCTTTCTCTCTTCTTCCCTCTCTCCTCTCCTCTCCCGCCCCGTCTTCCTTCCTCTCCTCTAGTCCTCTCTTTCTCACTGTCTCTCCCTCTCTCTTCCTCTTACCTTCACTCCTGCCTCACTTTCTTTCTTTTTTGCTTTACAGATGGTTGTAAGATCTCAATCTGCAATTAGTTATTACATTTTTTTATAAATATTTCTTAATGTAATGAAATATTTTCAAGTAAGAAGTATATTTTAAAGACATTCAATTTGGAATAATTAGGAAAATGTCTTAAAAACACAAATGTGACTGCATCAATGGTTATTTTCCATTATAACCACTGACACAGTCACTATGGCATTACTAGGGTTTTCTGTATTTTTTTCATTTTTTTTTCAAAGAGCAACCACTGAATAACAAAAAGTAAAGCTATAAAAAATATATATATATAAGCACTTGGAAAATTTAAATATTTGTATTAATGTAAAGGTAGTATTTTAGATCCTCTTATATATCCTGTCAGAGAATATTCAAATTATATCTTACAAATCACATTTCATTTCAGAAATAAGATTATTTTCTGTTTACACCAAACACCTCAAAATGTCTTTCAAACACTATTCTATCAATATCCACTACATTTCTTTGAGGTTATTAGTATTTTTTTAGCTTCATGACAGAAAATAAAAGTAGATAGGTTAATTATTTAAGGTTATACAATAGCTCTATAAATGAGGTCAAGGGCTCACACTCAATATCTGACTTAAATTTTATTGCCTCCAAAATACTGCTTGGAGAGGAAATCCATCAAAGTTTTTAAAATACTGAGAAAATTCTCATATAATCATTCACACACCAAAGAAATCCGGTACAACCTTGGGTTGGGAGTAACTTGTTCTGTGAGTATTCTGGAAGATGAGCAAACATTTCTAATAAATTTTAACTTGATAAACTAGTGATGTCTTGGCAATACGAATAGTACATGATGCCAGATGTCACATGATCACAACTAAGCCAATGGTTCTCTCTTTCTCTTGCTGCAGGATTACGGGTGATTGTCTCCCATATTCAGATGCTCGGTCTTAGGTCAAAGTGTTGGGCGGCAATCAATGATTTTTGAGAATGTTGGAAGGTGCCCACAACTGACACCAGTGTATTTTTTTGTCACTTTAAAGCACCTATGGACAGTTCTTTGCTTTTCCATACAAGGGTAAGCTGAGGAATGCTTTGCTTCATTCTAGATCACACTGCCTGCAGATATAGACCTTTTCCTCTGCTGCCTTATTGCCAGTTACATTAAATGTGGGATATGACAACAGTTTATTAATACTGTAGTCAACATCCGTTAGTGATAGTGGAAGTCATCCTACACAATAACCCTCCTCTCTCCTGTCTCCCCACATCAGCCCTAAAGGTTTCCAAAGGTAAGTGCAGGTTAATTTGTTTATTTTTCTTCATATTTTGTATTTTCTTTATTATTTTGTATTACATTACAGTATTGTAGCCATTTTGATATGAATATTTTTGGGTCATGGAATGAATCGTCTTGAGTTTCCATTATTTCTTATGGGGAAATCCGCTTTGATATACAAGTGCTTTGGATTACAAGCATATTTCTGGAACAAATTATCCTTACAAACCAAGGTTATACACATGCCAAGGTCTTTAAAAAAAATAAAAAAGAACAATTTTAAACACGTTAATCATAATTGATTTCATTTTCTTAAATGCATAGAGAGATTACACTTTTAAAAAGTACACTAAAGAACAAGTAGAAAAAAATACAATATGCATAAAATGAGACTACAAATTAGAACATAGAAAGCCATGTATCAATGTACAGAGGTAATAAACAAATTCTATAAGTGCTTGCATATATGCTTTTCACAAAACCAGTCTTTTAGAATATCTAAAATTAACAGGAAAAAGATTCCTTAACCCTTAGGATAAAACCTAAGACATTATTATTACACTTAGGGAAAAACAAAACATGAAAATATGTGAATAGACATATAACTTTTTGTGCAAAATGAACAAAACAAATAGGCAAAGTTTTATAGCATAATATTTCAGAATCCCACTTTATGAAGTTGTGGAAATCAATATTTATCCCATTAACGTGGAGAAACACCAGCCACAAAGTGCTATAATTTCCCTTCCTTTTCCAAAGTGTAGAGAAAGGTAGATTTTAAATTCTGGATAATGCAACTGCCCTAAAAAGACATTCATTTATTTTTTTTAAAGGTTCACAGGCAAAGCACATTTATTGTTTTTCACACAGATAATGTCTGCTACTACTTAAATTGCTCTTCCTCAGCTCAGTGGAATGAAACAGGTAAGTTGCAGTGAGATTGTAGAAGAAATGCATTAAAAGGATAAATAAGCATTATTAAATTAAATAACATGTCTCTCAATTGCACACCTTCAATAGATAATATTTGTATACATCTCTCCTTGGTTGATCTACATAAAGATGGAGGTGTCCCTCTTCATGACAAAGGAAAATTAATACTTCATCTTATAATTCATGTTTTTTATGGTACTGATTTCTACCATTTGGTCATACAAAATGCTAGCCATTCTTTATATAACTATATAGGCATATATATGACTGCTTTTCTAATATAGATGCTCACAGTAGAATTCTTAGAATTAGCAGCATTCCTAAGTAGGCCTTAGAGTATGTGCCTTACAAATTGTATCAGATCCTGTTAAAGTGTACACAAACTGGTTATAATAATTTGTACTCCCATAGCAATAAATAAATACGCATTTTCCATAGCTTTCCAATGACTCATTTGTTTTATGTTTCCAAGTGGGATTTGTAAGCATATCTAAACTTAAAATTTTTCTGTAGCTGCATATACCATTATATTCCTTTACTAATTTGTTTTTTTACATTATATATTTTAAGAAAATATAATCTGCCAAAGTCATAAAATTATTTGCTTTTAATTATTTTAACATTTTGGCTTATTTATATTTAAATATTTAATCTAGTTGTAATTAATTTTGTACATATGAATATGAATATAAAGCATGTGAATATGCTTTATGAATATAAATATTAAAAATTCAATTAATTTTCATAATACCATTTTATTGATTGGATTAATGTGTTACTGATTACTGCTCTCTATTTAATAATAAAATAGGTTTCAGAGTATAATTCCACTTTTACAAAAAGTGGCAGATTAGATAAACATATGTGTATACATTTGCATTAATGTCTCCAATGATGTTTACATCTATGTCTAGTTAAAATTAGATATATAAATTACATATGCACTTATAAATGCAGTTATTATTACTTTTCTCAACCACTTTTTCTGACTTTTTGCATGTAACTATAAAATATTTTAAAAAATGATTGCACATAGGCATTTTAAAATAATAGTTATAAAAATGATAATCTCTGAAAGAAAAATATACATTTATATATAACATAAAAATGGTATCAGAATCTATATCAAAATGGACATATTATTTAAAACTGTTGAAGACTAAATTTTCTTTCTGTTAAGCAAGAGACCATATTAATCAAGATTATTTTTAAACTTTATACTCTTTTATCATTAATTTCAATTCTAGAAGATACCTACTTTTATCACTTTGCATCATATTGGTTATTATCACTGTGTTTATAAAATAAAAATTATAAATGCTCTTAATTTCAAATAACAGTTTAATAATCAAAGAAGGTCATCAATGAAGATAAAACTTTATATTCCATTAAAATTAAGTCTCCAAATGTATTACTCATATGGGGAGATATTTATTAACATCATATACGAGAAAATAACTTGAACAAAATGATACATGTGTTAAATGAAAATAATGTATATAAAATGGTATTTATAAGTAAAAATACTGAATAGAATTTACACATTCTTGTATTGATTTAAAAAAACAGAAATACTGTGGAAAGGTAGCAGTAAATATTAATTTTTTTCCGTGAAGTATCTTATTAAAGAGAAGGGGAAATGGTTAGTTTTTATTATTTATATTATCTATTTGTTACCATCATATATTAAGAAAAACAAATATGTATAGAGTTATCTCAATTTTTAAAACTATGATAAATATACATAAAACATACACAAATAGAAAAACATGGACCTATTTATCACAAAAATATTAATAATTATTTATTGGTTTTGTTTTTTTTTATTTTCAGTGTTATTGCTAATTTCTCAACTATTATATATTTCTCATAAAAAATATATCAATTTGCCAAAATGGTAACATTCCAAATCTGCATTTGAAGTAAGAGATAGCCACCAAAAAGACTTTAATTCATATACAATCCATTTGTAACTTCCAGAATAAAAGACTAGAAATAACACTTAATATTTAAAGTAGTTATTTTATGCAAGGGATATAGATAATTCTCTCCTTTATACATTTTACATAACAAATGCTTTTATACACTTAGCCATTATTTACTTATAAGCAGGATTCAATTCCTTTTAATTTAAAATTAAGTGTTTATGGATAAACTAGAAATGCAGTTATGAATAACACTTAGTTGTGCTTTTCAAGAGGAAAAGAACCTACAGAGATCTATCATAAAGCACATTGCTCACTTTGCCTGAAAAACCAGTAGCCAAATTTACAACAATAAGCAAGTGTCACTCATGCCACAACCAGATCAAAGTTGACAGACAAGCCCTAGAGCAGGTGGATTGCTTCAATTATTCGCCAGCTATGATGAATACAAAATAAGTTCCAAAAGCTTTCTGGAGATCTGTAGGAGGCTGGCGATAGCTCAGAGCAACATGACATTGATGATGAAGCATGGACAAGATAAAAGTTTCCCCCAAAAGACAAGGCATTGTTTTTTGTGGCCTTTAGTTTGGCAACAATTTAACTATAAATGCAACAGCTGGCCACTGAAAAGATGGTATCAGGACTGGTTGAAGTGTGCTGAGATATGATGCTGTTGGCAGGCCTCCTATGTATTTGAGACGAAATAAGCTCAGCAACTGGACATTTTAGCAGCTGGCCAGACAAAGGATATTGTTCAGATATTTAGCAGCTGATAATTGAGCACTCTAGCAATATTTGTGGAAAAGAAGGTGGTTACCAAATGGGTTGGCAAATGTTTGGAGACAATCAATATTCTAAGTTCGACAGAAGGGTTTATGGGAAGATAAGCCAAGAAGCATGAGACTGCCATTATCTCAACTTGTTCAGGGGGACTCTGAGAAAGATTAGACTAGACTCCCTGGTATAAAATGAAATGGATCTTGCTTAAATTCCAACACTGAATAGCCATTTTAATATGCTTTGACTTTGTCTTCACTGCAAACCAATCCTTTTGCCATAATACAATCCATTTCCTATTTATTGCCACCTCACTGTTTTCTTACACTGATGATAGTGTATAATATACCTCTTTGAACATTCCTTCTGTAATCTTACAGTGCAAAAGTGTATCTGCTTCTTATAATATATTTAAGTATTTAATAAGTCCATTTAGTGAAATATACACAAAACACTTGAAAGGCCATTCATTCAGAATAAAATAAAATAGAGTAAGAAAAATAATATACATTTAATTGGCAGTAAAGATGAAGTTATCTTCCTTTATTGTAGATAAAATTAAACATAGTAGAAAGATGTGTCAGTTTGAAATACTTCTGCAATTTTAGTTCTTATACTGTACCTTACAGTTATAATTTTTACATAATTTAGAAAGTTTTGGTGTGATACATGGATATTTATTTTCCAAATTAAGAATCATCATTATCTATAGTTGCAAAAGTTTACAAGCTCAAGGTTTGTAAAAAGATAACATTAAATTTAGATTCTCGTGCACCTGTTTTCATATGCCAAGTTTTCAAACATTCCTTAACTGAAAAATCATTTTTGACTTAAACTTAGTACTTTAAAGTTGTTCTCAAACATCCATCAGTGTACAGTTCTTTGCAGAAATGTTTTATAAAACCATAATTGTTTAAAGAACAGGGTAAAATTTGATTACAGCAATTCTCACTGATTTAACTTGAAGAGATTTCTGGCTTCTTTTCTGAATTGAAACTTAATTGATTTTCCCAGACATAATGCCAAGTGAAATGCATATACCATATACAGTTAAGAGGCAAATAAAGCAAGATCTCACCTTATCTCACTTTATCTGGTACACACATCACACTGAAGACAAGAGTCAGAATGTGAGAGAAAAATTACCTACTATTCTAAAATGACATATGGGCAAAACAATAATTGTAAAGACATTAACCAGAAAAGGAGTTCAAACCCACAAAATGGTGATTAGAGCTCTTTAGGGTTTAATGAGCATTGGAAAGAGTTTATAAGCTTTGTTCAAGTGGGGTCATGTTTCAGCATAAAATTCATGCTTGTTAACAAAAGAAGAAAAAAAATTGCTTGTCTTAAAAAATCTATAAACCTTAAAATACCTTAATATTTGTGAGAAATAGAATGTCCTGAATGATAATGCTTCTTTTTTCAATACTCTTTTTGAAATCACAGAACTTAGAATAAACTTCCAAACACCTGAGAGATAAAACTGTTAATAATTTTCTCCACTTTACAGAAATCATACAGACCACATTAAAAAAACAACATCAACACAATAAGAACATATGTTTTTGTGTTTGAAAACTTAGCCACATGTAAATATATCCATATATGCATATGTATGTATTCATCTACATACCTTTCTGCTTTCAGAATGATAATTCGTTAGGTATCAAGTATTCTTAAAATGTCCAACCATTACTTCTTGTATAAAAATTGTCAAAAATGTATTGTGTTCTTTAATCTTTTTAATATTTTCTGGGTATTAATATAAACAATAATTAGGAAAAGCAAAATTGTTTATGAAGAGTTGTTTTTTGATCATCTGTTTCCATTGCTGTATTTTGATATCCTCAAAACACAACTGAGAGTAAGCATTTCAGGGTAATAATTATTTTAATACTTTCCCTTGGTTTTTAAAACAGCTATTCTAGTTTGAGCTCCACATTATGCATAGAGATTATTTAAAACAGCTATCCTATGACCTTATAAATGGCACGCTCATTCTCCAAGTGTGGCTCCTGTATTTAAAATATGATTCCATTTATGCTTAACTTGGAAAAAATAAACATTGAACAGCCACCCTACTTCTTCTAATATATTTTAAGAAGAGATACATCATTTTTGCCTTATGGTTTTTGAGTGCATATTTTATTATTTTGTCTGCATGGTTATATGCATAATACTATTATCCCTATTTACTGATAGGAAAATTTGGGTAAACAACATTTAGAGATGTTGATTGACTCACCCAGGGAAATGTGTGCTTGAATATTCCCTCTACTAACTGGGAAATATTTCCTCTACTAACTGGGAAAAGATTATAATAATGAGCTCATATTTCCTAGAATTCAATAATTATAAAACATAAAATAATTTTTTATCTGTAACTAATCACATACAAATTTTACAATATAGTTTTAGAGTAGAACAGAAATCAATAAAATCAGAAGTTTCTTTATATTAAGACATGAAAATTAGTATGTAGAAAAGTAAGTAACTTCTTAGAATTCTAGCTATAGTTAGTGTCAGAAGCAGGAAAGTTACCATGATCTTTTCACTCTTAGCACTGTGATCTTTCAACTAAGTGTATATGCAGTAAAATATACAACATATTAAGAACAGTCCATAAAATACAGATCCAAATTTTAGTTTCCATTATTCTTTTGCTTTACATGTCCAAAGGTAAATATGGTAAAGGTAAAAATTCAAAGTTCAGAAACAGATATGTAATATATATTCCTCAATCTAACTGACCTATAACCCCTATAAATTTTTAATCCAAGCATCAGAAACTTGAAACAAATAATCACTTTTAGCTGTTCCCTCCTCTCTCATTCTGGACCATCTATCTGCATTTCAGTTTTGAAGAAAAGTAGAAACAAATTAATGTGACTATGAATCAAACTAATAGGTATGAAAGGAACAGAGGACCGGTACCATCTCTGTAGCTTTTGTACTGACTTTTTTGTGTGGAGACAGAAAAATATAATAATTGAGTTTTATTTCTTGCCTTATTCCCATTTAAACTTCAAAACTATCTTTGTCATAAAAAGACACTGGAATCTCTAGACACCTTGTAATGAAGGGAAAATCATTTCTAAAATCTACATGTTAAATTGTATACCCATCTAATCATATTATAATGAAACAAAATAAACCACCTTTGTATTAGAATTATGCCA
Source organism: Panthera uncia (assembly GCF_023721935.1). Taxonomy (NCBI): domain Eukaryota; kingdom Metazoa; phylum Chordata; class Mammalia; order Carnivora; family Felidae; genus Panthera; species Panthera uncia. Next base: position 54,630,138 of record NW_026057580.1, on the reverse strand, counting down.
GTGTTATTATAGCTATAAATTATGATAATTTAAGTTGAAAAAAGAACAACTGTGGTTTATATGTAAAACTCTTGAACCTATGGTCCAGTGTTCAATATATTGTATCTATGACAAAGTTTGACGATCAACTCTTTAATATAAAAGAAAATGCATTCTTTACTTCTATCACTCAAAACACATTAACTGTGAAGTAATACCTAACCTCTTGGCACTTTTTCTTATATTCTTCATAGGTTTGGACTAAATTTTATCCCAGTCTATTATGTATAGCCTGTTTTTCCCATTCAAAATTTCCTTCCTCTGTTCCCAGCCTATGGGACTTTTACTTTCTTCCCCAATAAGCCTCTCCTTAGCTCTTTTAGATGTAAATTAAATATAAGTGTCTTTTATCCTCTTTTTGGCATTCATTATGGTAGAAGAATATTTCTCAAAAAAAAAAAGAACTGTATGCATTGGCTTAGAAGCCAAAGAATGGACAGCAGAGACACTAGTATGCTTGAAAGATGGCAATCAACATTATGCAATGGCAAAAAATAGTAAAGTGTCATCTGAAGTACTTGGAAACAGATAATGTACAAAATAAAATTGTAGGATGAGGAAAAGAAGGCACAAAACATTATAACTGGGTATATGTTTGCACTGATCTCTCTTGGGTGAGAAAGAGAAGAGCTCAGAAAGAATCTGCTGGTTTGCAAGCAAGATTATAAGGTTTCAGAGAGATTCAAGAAATTCATGGTTTTGCAATGTTGGAAAGTCAACCAATTTTAGACTGTAAACAGTAAGAGAATAAAAAGAGAAAATTTTTGAGGCGGGAAAAAAAGACTGATGTACCAGCATGACATCATGCCCAAAAATGGATAGAAGTGGTTCAGAGACCAATTAAAGATCTAGGAACAACCAAATACTTTCATTTAGACAAAGTGACTCGGGAAAGAAACACAACACAACACAACACAACGAAACAAAAAAGAATACTAGCCAATATCTTACCGCAGTTGGATAAGCTCAAGGTGTATGCAAACACAACCAAGTGGGAACCAAGATGTGGATACAAAAGCAAAGGACTGTACTATCTCTGAAAATTAAGTCTCAAAAAGAACATTGGACTTGTTATTTCACAGATGGATTTCACTAAGTTTTCATGAGAGATGTAATACTAAATGCTTTATTGACATAGCCAGAAAAAAAAAAAGTCACTATTTAAAACTTAAAATTATCTTTAAACCCCTAATAAACTAGGGGCAGGAGACAAACTGGAAATGCTGCTCCTCCACCCATTTTCTTTTTTAAAATTTTTTTTTTAATGTTTATTTATTTTTGAGACAGAGAGAGACAGAGCATGAATGGGGGAGGGTCAGAGAGAGAGGGAGACACAGAATCAGAAGGAGGCTCCAGGCTCCGAGCTGTCAGCACAGAGCCCGACGCGGGGCTCGAACTCACGGACCGTGAGATCATGACCTGAGCCGAAGTCGGATGCT